>NW_027362761.1:1214065162-1214097157 GCF_046119375.1 Phyllobates terribilis
GGCCTGGGCCGGCCCAGAGCTGACGCTCTAATATCAGACCTCAGTGACCGCTCTGTACTATATACTCCTGTATATCCAGGCCTGGGCCGCAGAGCTGACGCTCTAATATCAGACCTCAGTGACCGCTCTGTACTATATACTCCTGTATATCCAGGCCTGGGCCGCAGAGCTGACGCTCTAATATCAGACCTCAGTGACCGCTCTGTACTATATACTCCTGTATATCCAGGCCTGGGCCGCAGAGCTGACGCTCTAATATCAGACCTCAGTGACCGCTCTGTACTATATACTCCTGTATATCCAGGCCTGGGCTGCAGAGCTGACGCTCTAATATCAGACCTCAGTGACCGCTCTGTACTATATACTCCTGTATATCCAGGCCTGGGCTGCAGAGCTGACGCTCTAATATCAGACCTCAGTGACCGCTCTGTACTATATACTCCTGTATATCCGGGCCTGGGCCGCAGAGCTGACGCTCTAATATCAGACCTCAGTGACCGCTCTGTACTATATACTCCTGTATATCCGGCCTGGGCCGCAGAGCTGACGCTCTAATATCAGACCTCAGTGACCGCTCTGCACTATATACTCCTGTATATCCAGGTCTGGGCTGCAGAGCTGACGCTCTAATATCAGACCTCAGTGACCGCTCTGTACTATATACTCCTGTATATCCAGGCCTGGGCCGCAGAGCTGACGCTCTAATATCAGACCTCAGTGACCGCTCTGTACTATATACCCCTGTATATCCAGGCCTGGGCCGCTGAGCTGACGCTCTAATATCAGACCTCAGTGACCGCTCTGTACTATATACTCCTGTATATCCAAGCCTGGGCTGCAGAGCTGACGCTCTAATATCAGACCTCAGTGACCGCTCTGTACTATATACTCCTGTATATCCAGGCCTGGGCTGCAGAGCTGACGCTCTAATATCAGACCTCAGTGACCGCTCTGCACTATATACTCCTGTATATCCAGGCCTGGGCCGCAGAGCTGACGCTCTAATATCAGACCTCAGTGACCGCTCTGTACTATATACTCCTGTATATCCAGGCCTGGGCTGCAGAGCTGACGCTCTTAATATCAGACCTCAGTGACCGCTCTGTACTATATACTCCTGTATATCCAGGCCTGGGCCACAGAGCTGACGCTCTAATATCAGACCTCAGTGACCGCTCTGCACTATATACCCCTGTATATCCAGGCCTGGGCCGCAGAGCTGACGCTCTAATATCAGACCTCAGTGACCGCTCTGCACTATATACCCCTGTATATCCAGGCCTGGGCCGCAGAGCTGACGCTCTAATATCATACCTCAGTGACCGCTCTGTACTATATACTCCTGTATATCCAGGCCTGGGCCGCATTGCTGACGCTCTAATATCAGACCTCAGTGAACGCTCTGTACTATATACTCCTGTATATCCATGCCTGGGCCGCAGAGCTGACGCTCTAATATCAGACCTCAGTGAACGCTCTGTACTATATACTCCTGTATATCCAGGCCTGGGCCGCATTGCTGACGCTCTAATATCAGACCTCAGTGAACGCTCTGTACTATATACTCCTGTATATCCATGCCTAGGCCGCAGAGCTGACGCTCTAATATCAGACCTCATTGACCGCTCTGTACTATATACTCCTGTATATATCCAGGCCTGGGCCGCAGAGCTGACGCTCTAATATCAGACCTCAGTGACCGCTCTGTACTATATACTCCTGTATATCCAGGCCTGGGCCGCAGAGCTGACGCTCTAATATCAGACCTCAGTGACGGCTCTGTACTATATACTCCTGTATATCCAGGCCTGGGCCGCAGAGCTGACGCTCTAATATCAGACCTCAGTGACCGCTCTGCACTATATACCCCTGTATATCCAGGCCTGGGCCGCAGAGCTGACGCTCTAATATCAGACCTCAGTGACCGCTCTGTACTATATACTCCTGTATATCCATGCCTGGGCCGCAGAGCTGACGCTCTAATATCAGACCTCAGTGACCGCTCTGTACTATATACTCCTGTATATCCAGGCCTGGGCCGCAGAGCTGACGCTCTAATATCAGACCTCAGTGACCGCTCTGCACTATATACCCCTGTATATCCAGGCCTGGGCCGCAGAGCTAACGCTCTAATATCAGACCTCAGTGACCGCTCTGTACTATATACTCCTGTATATCCAGACCTGGGCCGCAGAGCTGACGCTCTAATATCAGACCTCAGTGACCGCTCTGTACTATATATTCCTGTATATCCGGGCCTGGGCCGCAGAGCTGACGCTCTAATATCAGACCTCAGTGACCGCTCTGTACTATATACTCCTGTATATCCAGGCCTGGGCCGCAGAGCTGACGCTCTAATATCATACCTCAGTGACCGCTCTGTACTATATACTCCTGTATATCCAGGCCTGGGCCGCATTGCTGACGCTCTAATATCAGACCTCAGTGACCGATCTGTACTATATACTCCTGTATATCCAGGCCTGGGCCGCAGAGCTGATGCTCTAATATCAGACCTCAGTGACCGCTCTGTACTATATACTCCTGTATATCCATGCCTAGGCCGCAGAGCTGACGCTCTAATATCAGACCTCATTGACCGCTCTGTACTATATACTCCTGTATATATCCAGGCCTGGGCCGCAGAGCTGACGCTCTAATATCAGACCTCAGTGACGGCTCTGTACTATATACTCCTGTATATCCAGGCCTGGGCCGCAGAGCTGACGCTCTAATATCAGACCTCAGTGACCGCTCTGCACTATATACTCCTGTATTTCCAGGCCTGGGCCGCAGAGCTGACGCTCTAATATCAGACCTCAGTGACCGCTCTGTACTATATACTCCTGTATATCCAGGCCTGGGCCGCAGAGCTGGCGCTCTAATATCAGACCTCAGTGACCGCTCTGTACTATATACCCCTGTATATCCAGGCCTGGGCCGCAGAGCTGACGCTCTAATATCAGACCTCAGTGACCGCTCTGTACTATATACTCCTGTATATCCAGGCCTGGGCCGCAGAGCTGACGCTCTAATATCAGACCTCAGTGACCGCTCTGTACTATATACCCCTGTATATCCAGGCCTGGGCTGCAGAGCTGACGCTCTAATATCAGACCTCAGTGACCGCTCTGTACTATATACCCCTGTATATCCAGGCCTGGGCCGCAGAGCTGACGCTCTAATATCAGACCTCAGTGACCGCTCTGTACTATATACTCCTGTATATCCAGGTCTGGGCCGCAGAGCTGACGCTCTAATATCAGACCTCAGTGACCGCTCTGTACTATATACTCCTGTATATCCAGGTCTGGGCCGCAGAGCTGACGCTCTAATATCAGACCTCAGTGACCGCTCTGTACTATATACTCCTGTATATCCAGGCCTGGGCCACAGAGCTGACGCTCTAATATCAGACCTCAGTGACCGCTTTGTACTATATACTCCTGTTTATCCAGGCCTGGGCCGCAGAGCTGACGCTCTAATATCAGACCTCAGTGACCGCTCTGTACTATATACTCCTGTATATCCAGGCCTGGGCTGCAGAGCTGACGCTCTAATATCAGACCTCAGTGACCGCTCTGTACTATATACCCCTGTATATCCAGGCCTGGGCTGCAGAGCTGACGCTCTAATATCAGACCTCAGTGACCGCTCTGCAATATATACCCCTGTATATCCAGGCCTGGGCCGCAGAGCTGACGCTCTAATATCAGACCTCAGTGACCGCTCTGTACTATATACTCCTGTATATCCATGCCTGGGCCGCAGAGCTGACGCTCTAATATCAGACCTCAGTGACCGCTCTGTACTATATACTCCTGTATATCCAGACCTGGGCCGCAGAGCTGACGCTCTAATATCAGACCTCAGTGACCGCTCTGTACTATATACTCCTGTATATCCGGGCCTGGGCCGCAGAGCTGACGCTCTAATATCAGACCTCAGTGACCGCTCTGTACTATATACTCCTGTATATCCGGGCCTGGGCCGCAGAGCTGACGCTCTAATATCAGACCTCAGTGACCGCTCTGCACTATACCCCTGTATATCCAGGCCTGGGCCGCAGAGCTGACGCTCTAATATCAGACCTCAGTTACCGCTCTGTACTATATACTCCTGTATATCCAGGCCTGGGCTGCAGAGCTGACGCTCTAATATCAGACCTCAGTGACCGCTCTGTACTATATACTCCTGTATATCCAGGCCTGGGCCGCAGAGCTGACGCTCTAATATCAGACCTCAGTGACCGCTCTGTACTATATACTCCTGTATATCCAGGCCTGGGCTGCAGAGCTGACGCTCTAATATCAGACCTCAGTGACCGCTCTGTACTATATACTCCTGTATATCCAGGCCTGGGCTGCAGAGCTGACGCTCTAATATCAGACCTCAGTGACCGCTCTGCACTATATACTCCTGTATATCCGGGCCTGGGCCGCAGAGCTGACGCTCTAATATCAGACCTCAGTGACCGCTCTGTACTATATACTCCTGTATTTCCAGGCCTGGGCCGCAGAGCTGACGCTCTAATATCAGACCTCAGTGACCGCTCTGTACTATATACTCCTGTATATCCAGGCCTGGGCCGCAGAGCTGACGCTCTAATATCAGACCTCAGTGACCGCTCTGTACTATATACTCCTGTATATCCAGGCCTGGGCCGCTTAGCTGACGCTCTAATATCAGACCTCAGTGACCGCTCTGCACTATATACTCCTGTATATCCAGGCCTTGGCCGCAGAGCTGACGCTCTAATATCAGACCTCAGTGACCGCTCTGTACTATATACTCCTGTATATCCAGGCCTGGGCCGCAGAGCTGACGCTCTAATATCAGACCTCAGTGACCGCTCTGTACTATATACTCCTGTATATCCAGGCCTGGGCTGCAGAGCTGACGCTCTAATATCAGACCTCAGTGACGGCTCTGTACTATATACTCCTGTATATCCAGGCCTGGACCGCAGAGCTGACGCTCTAATATCAGACCTCAGTGACCGCTCTTTACTATATACTCCTGTATATCCATGCCTGGGCCGCAGAGCTGACGCTCTAATATCAGACCTCAGTGACCGCTCTGTACTATATACTCCTGTATATCCAGGCCTGGGCCGCAGAGCTGACGCTCTAATATCAGACCTCAGTGACCGCTCTGTACTACATACTCCTGTATATCCAGGCCTGTGCCGCAGAGCTGACGCTCTAATATCAGACCTCAGTGACCGCTCTGTGCTATATACTCCTGTATATCCAGGTCTGGGCTGCAGAGCTGACGCTCTAATATCAGACCTCAGTGACCGCTCTGTACTATATACTCCTGTATATCCAGGCCTGGGCCGCAGAGCTGACGCTCTAATATCAGACCTCAGTGACCGCTCTGTACTATATACTCCTGTATATCCAGGCCTGGGCCGCAGAGCTGACGCTCTAATATCAGACCTCAGTGACCGCTCTGTACTATATACTCCTGTATATCCAGGCCTGGGCCGCAGAGCTGACGCTCTAATATCAGACCTCAGTGACCGCTCTGCACTATATACTCCTGTATATCCAGGCCTGGGCCGCAGAGCTGACCGCTCTAATATCAGACCTCAGTGACCGCTCTGTACTATATACTCCTGTATATCCAGGCCTGGGCCGCAGAGCTGACGCTCTAATATCAGACCTCAGTGACCGCTCTGTACTATATACTCCTGTATATCCAGGCCTGGGCTGCAGAGCTGACGCTCTAATATCAGACCTCAGTGACCGCTCTGCACTATATACTCCTGTATATCCGGGCCTGGGCCGCTGAGCTGACGCTCTAATATCAGACCTCAGTGACCTCTCTGCACTATATACTCCTGTATATCCGGGCCTGGGCCGCAGAGCTGACGCTCTAATATCAGACCTCAGTGACCGCTCTGTACTATATACTCCTGTATTTCCAGGCCTGGGCCGCAGAGCTGACGCTCTAATATCAGACCTCAGTGACCGCTCTGTACTATATACTCCTGTATATCCAGGCCTGGGCCGCAGAGCTGACGCTCTAATATCAGACCTCAGTGACCGCTCTGTACTATATACTCCTGTATATCCAGGCCTGGGCCGCAGAGCTGACGCTCTAATATCAGACCTCAGTGACCGCTCTGTACTATATACTCCTGTATATCCAGGCCTGGGCCGCTTAGCTGACGCTCTAATATCAGACCTCAGTGACCGCTCTGTACTATATACTCCTGTATATCCAGGCCTGGGCCGCTTAGCTGACGCTCTAATATCAGACCTCAGTGACCGCTCTGTACTATATACTCCTGTATATCCAGGCCTTGGCCGCAGAGCTGACGCTCTAATATCAGACCTCAGTGACCGCTCTGTACTATATACTCCTGTATATCCAGGCCTGGGCCGCAGAGCTGACGCTCTAATATCAGACCTCAGTGACCGCTCTGTACTATATACTCCTGTATATCCAGGCCTGGGCCGCAGAGCTGACGCTCTAATATCAGACCTCAGTGACCGCTCTTTACTATATACTCCTGTATATCCAGGCCTGGGCCGCAGAGCTGACGCTCTAATATCAGACCTCAGTGACCGCTCTGTACTATATACTCCTGTATATCCAGGCCTGGGCCGCAGAGCTGACGCTCTAATATCAGACCTCAGTGACCGCTCTGTACTACATACTCCTGTATATCCAGGCCTGTGCCGCAGAGCTGACGCTCTAATATCAGACCTCAGTGACCGCTCTGTACTATATACTCCTGTATATCCAGGCCTGGGCCGCAGAGCTGACGCTCTAATATCAGACCTCAGTGACCGCTCTGTACTATATACTCCTGTATATCCAGGCCTGGGCCGCAGAGCTGACGCTCTAATATCAGACCTCAGTGACCGCTCTGTACTATATACTCCTGTATATCCAGGCCTGGGCCGCAGAGCTGACGCTCTAATATCAGACCTCAGTGACCGCTCTGCACTATATACTCCTGTATATCCAGGCCTGGGCCGCAGAGCTGACCGCTCTAATATCAGACCTCAGTGACCGCTCTGTACTATATACTCCTGTATATATCCAGGCCTAGGCCGCAGAGCTGACGCTCTAATATCAGACCTTGCTGCATTAGGATCTGCATGTAGTTGTGTGTTGGTATCACTGTGTCTACGGCTGTGTGCCCACATAGTGTTTATGAGTTTTTTCCGCGTAAAATTACGCAGCGCAAACACTTGAAAAATGCTAGTATACATGCCCCCCATGGTCCCCTATGTGAGAACGCAAGTCATGTGCACGTGCTGCGTATTATCCCTGCATAAAAACACGTAGCATGTCCATTAATTTTGCGGTTACGCGGCATAATCGCCGCCTTATGCGTATATCCATGCCCACCATGTGTATATTGTGCGCTTCAATATGTGTATGGTACCCGGGTCTGGAGGAGCGGAGACTCTCCTCCAGGCCCAGGTACCATAAAACCTGTTGTAAAAAAAGAATTAAAATAATTAAATATCGATATACTTACCCTCTGTCGGCCCACGATCTCCTCACCGCCGCTGCCTCCGGACCCAGAGATGCATTGCGGCAACGGCCTGCGATGACGTTGCGGTCATGTGACCGTGAGGTCCTCACAGGTCCTGCCGCTCTGTATCTATGGGAACAAAGCTGCCGGGGAGTAGCGGTGAGGAGACTTATTATTTTTTACATTCTATCAATAGTAAAAAGTTGGTCACACTTGTCGAGCACTATGCAGTGTGACCAACCTGTCGAGCACTGTGCGGCGTGACCAACCTGTCGAGCACTATGCGGCGTGACCAACCTGTCGAGCACTGTGCGGCGTGACCAACCTGTCGAGCACTGTGCAGCGTGACCAACCTGTCGAGCACTGTGCGGCGTGACCAACCTGTCGAGCACTATGCAGTGTGACCAACCTGTCGAGCACTGTGCGGCGTGACCAACCTGTCGAGCACTGTGCGGCGTGACCAACCTGTCGAGCACTGTGCGGCGTGACCAACCTGTCGAGCACTGTGCGGCGTGACCAACCTGTCGAGCACTGTGCGGCGTGACCAACCTGTCGAGCACTGTGCGGCGTGACCAACCTGTCGAGCACTGTGCGGCGTGTCCAACCTGTCGAGCACTGTGCTGCGTGACCAACCTGTCGAGCACTGTGCGGCGTGACCAACCTGTCGAGCACTGTGCGGCGTGTCCAACCTGTCGAGCACTGTGCGACGTGACCAACCTGTCGAGCACTGTGCGGCGTGACCAACCTGTCGAGCACTGTGCGGCGTGACCAACCTGTCGAGCACTGTGCGGCGTGACCAACCTGTCGAGCACTGTGCGGCGTGACCAACCTGTCGAGCACTGTGCGGCGTGACCAACCTGTCGAGCACTGTGCGGCGTGACCAACCTGTCGAGCACTGTGCGGCGTGACCAACCTGTCGAGCACTGTGCGGCGTGACCAACCTGTCGAGCACTTTTCCAAGTGATGCTAATATCGCTTGGAAAGCTCTTGACAATGTGCATGGTAAAATGCATGCAAAAAACACTTGATTTGCGCTTGTGTTTTGCGGGAATTAGGCTTGCGCTTTCCCACAGCAGGGGGATTCGGAAATGATGCAGAAATTTCTGCTTAATTTACGCAAAGTGGGCACATAGCCTAATATCAGACCTTGCTGCATAAGGATCTGCATGTAGTTGTACGTAGGTATCACTTTGTGACTACAACAAAATGGCTCCTCACTGTGAGAGATCCTAATTCCTAAACTTCATTGTCTCGTATCCATTTGTAAACACCCAGAAAGGGAGTGGGGGGAGGAGGAGACATCAGACATGGAGCAAATCCAGCCCAAATTTTCAGCAGTCGTAATGCATGCCAGCTCTACACAAGGTTTTCATGCCAAATTTCAGTAGCTGCTCCCCCTAGTGTTTCAAAGTGGAACATATCAAACTTTTTAAAATTATTTTTCATATTTTACTCCATTAAAAAAATATGATAATATTGGAAAAACGAATCAAAACAATAATACTTTACGTTTTCACAATTGTTGAAGAAAATATTTTTTTTGATGGCACCTTCCCTTTTAAGGAGGCTCAGCTCCTGACATTTTCTGGCATAGCTTGGGTCTAAGCGGTTACGTTTCCCCTTGTGAAGAGTGAGAAGCCTTATAAGCCATGCCAGGCTTGTCACTCTTCACAAGGAGAAACGTGACCCCCAGTCCAGAGCCTCTCACCCAGCCAAATCAGATCTTATACTTTGCACTAATGAGGGGCAACATCCTGAAACAAATTTGTCTCCAAATTGAGATTCTGATTTGGCTTTTATCCCAAGTCCTATGGCAAGGCTTGTCAAAGGGTGGATATTGACTTTTAGGCTCACTGCTTTTAATAGGTGGTGCTTAGAGTTCTAGTCCTCTTCCTCTCTGAATAGACAACTGGCGTCATTCAGAATTGTTCCATCAATGATGTTGGCCGTCCTGTCTCAGATTCAAAATAACCAGCTCAGACAATCACACTACCGCCCGCATGTCACAGATGTAGGAGGTTTTATGTTGTACTTGAGTGTCTTAATTTCTTTGCTTTCATTTAAACCGGAAATAAAATATTTTTTGGTCTCATCCGTCCACAACATATTGTCCCCGCACCGTCTGGCTTTTCCAGGTGCTGGTTGCCAATTTGCAGACGGGCCGCTATGTTCTTTTTGTTGAGCAGTGTCTTTCTTGTAATGCCATGACTCCACTATCAGTATTTGGTCAGTATTTTTTTCTCATGAGTGGGAGCCAAAACCAGGAGTGGGTGATAAATGCAGAATTGGTGACTTGTTTCTATTACACTTTTTCTCTGATTGTTCCTCACCTGGTTTTGGCTCCCACTCCTGAGAAAATATACTGACCAAATATTGATAGTGGGGCCGTGGACTAATCCTGCTATACACACCAGTTTTGTTCACTGTCCTCCTGACGGTGGACTCAATAACATTAGGAGAGGCCTTTAGTTGCTGAGCAGTGACCTTGGGTTTCTTTATGAACTCATGGACTTTTCTACGTCTCGCTGTTGGAGTGATCTTTGTTGGTCGATTGCTCAGGTCATGAATTTCCTCCATCTGTGGATTGGTGAAGGCCAAACTTTTTAGAAAATTGTGTAACCTTTTCCTGCCTGAGGAGCATCAACAACTCTTCTGAGGTGCTCAGAAATCTACATTGTTCGTGCCATCATACCCTTCCACAAATGTTTTCTGAATGTCAGAATATCACAGATCCCTCTTCTCTAAGTTAAACAGGTCACCCACTCACCTGATTGTCATCCCATTGATTAAAAACACCAGAAGGTTCACTTTTGCCACTCACAGATGTGTGATATTAGATCATTAATTTGGTTCTTTATCTACTTTAACAAATTGTGTGAAAATCCTGATGTAGTTTTAGGTCAAATTTATGCAGAAATATCCTGAAGGGTTCACTAACTATAAAGAACCTTTGTTCTTGGGCGACAACAATCTCCAGCAATCCCTGATGTAAAAAGGCTGGGAGTTATAACTTTACCACGACTGCATAGTCCGGAGGCTGCACACGGATAATGGCCCGGTAGGGTCACGTCTTGTACAATGCTTAAATTGTTGACTTGGCCCTTTGTGCCGTGGACTCGTTGGTATTTATTTTTTTGACCTGCTGTCTTGGCCAAGCAAAGACCCCATAAGTAGAGATGAGTGAACCCGAACTTTAACGTTTAGGGTTAGTACCAGACACCTAGTCTCCAGTGCTGAACTCTGAACATGGACTTCTTCCAGAAGTGCATTTTAGAGAGAGAATATTTCCAGCTCCAAGGTTCAGGTCAATCAGTTTCAGGAACAGTCTTGGTATTTGGACTTAAATTCGGTCGGGTACCAGAACCCAAACTTCCACTGGTCCGCTCATCCATACCTATAAGTATGTCTGCTGGCACTTTCCCGACTTCTCGTTTTTTTTCTGTTCCCTATGATCACTGATTTGTGTCTTCAGACCGCGCTCGGCCACCCACTTTGTGCCTACAAACACTTTTCTGCTGACCCCTTCGTCAGTGTTTCCTCCCAAAGCTATGACTGCAGTTGTTGCAAAACCACAACTCCCATCGTGCGTGGACAACCTGTGTATGATGGGAGTTCTAATTTTATAAACGGCACAGCATTAAGGGGAAACTCTAACGGAGATGTCATCCACAGAGCCAGGTAGATCTCGAAGGACCAGCGCATCTTGCAGTGTAAGGCCACGGTCCCACTATCAGAATTCGGTCAGTATTTTTTCTCAGGAGTGGGAGCCAAAACCAGGTGAGGAACAATCAGAGAAAAGGTATAATAGAAACAAGTCACCAATTCTGCATTTATCACCCACTCAGAGAGGAGTGCCCTCTGGACCACCCGGCAGTCATTATCAGGACAGGACTTTTTTGTGTCTGACCGCAGCGGAGCGAGAGAGGACGTGTAGGGAAGTGATTGAGAAGTTTGAGAATTGTGGTTGGTTTGGATTAAACGGAAAACCTGATGACTGTTCCCCTTTAAATTAATGAACTAATAAAATTACAAAAATGGATGTTAGGTGATGGGATTGTGGACGCCCCCTGTGAAATAAAAACGATACGGCCTCCGGCAGTTGTGCCGATCTATGTGTTCTCGGTGAGTCACGTTGGTTGCAGGACACCCTCAAGATTAGCGGTGCAGGAAGTATCGGCTGTTTGTTCCTCGCTTTATTAACCGATGACCTGTAGAGGGCGCCCCATTAAATTTTGTATCATCGACCAACCTCCTCAATTTCTGTCCTTCTGTCGAGCCGACCCCTCACAGGTTCCCCTGGAGCCGTCCTCTTTCCTAACGTGCCGACTTTACTAAATATTTTCCATGACCTGTAGTTCTGGATCAGGTTTTCTTGGGCTCCGTGCACACTGACACTTTTGAGGATTTCAAAAGCCAGTTTTTCAAGCTTCAGGATTTTTTTTTTCTTTTCGGAAAACAAAACTTATGAAAGCGAAGTTGATCTCCCGCAGCAATGATTTGGGAAGGTTTTCTAAGGCAAGGTGTACAGTGACTTTTTGTTAAAAAAGAGAACAAAGTTCTGCACTTGTGCGCAGATATTCGGTACATAACGGGCCCTTGAGCACATCACGTGTGTCTGCGCTTAACCCCTTCCTGAATTAGCAGCGCTCGTCCTACACCTACATCGGGTGGGGGGATGGAGCGGCCTTTGCCGGCAGCTACTGGTAAACGCTGAGGTTTAAAGTGAAACCATCAATTTAATTTTATAAATGAATAATACACATGAGAATAAGCAACTTTCTGATATCAGAGAAATCCGCTTCTCTCTCCTGGACTGAACTTTCATTCTCAATCCACAGGTAAAATCTGTATTCAGAGAAGAGACTTTCACATTACGTGAGAACAGAGATGACAGTTGGTGCTGATAAGATTCCGTGTAGAGGGGAGGAGGAGCTAGATGCAGAGCTCCTCCCTCTACGTAGATGACAGTTGGTGCTGATAAGATTCCATGTAGAGGGGAGGAGGAGCTAGATGCAGAACTTCCTCTATGTAGATGACAGTTGATGCTGATAAGATTCCATGTAGAGGGGAGGAGGAGCTAGATGCAGAACTTCCTCTATGTAGATGACAGTTGGTGCTGAGATTCTACATAGAGGGGAGGAGGAGCTAGATGCAGAGCTTCCTCTATGTAGATGACATTTGGTGCTGAGATTCTGCGTAGAGGGGAGGGAAGAGATAGATACAGAGCTCCTCCCTCTACACAGGAGATGACAGTTGGTGCTGATGAGATTCTATAGAGGGAGGAGGAGCTAGATGGAGAGCTCCTCCCTCTACACAGGAGATGACAGTTGGTCCTGATGATATTCTATATAGAGGGAGGAGGAGCTAGATGCAGAGCTCCTCCCTCTACATAGGAGATGACAGTTGGTGCTGATGAGATTCTGTATAGAGGGAGGAGGAGCTAGATGCTGAGCTCCCTCTATGTAGATGACAGTTGGTGCTGATAAGATTCTGTGTAGAGGGAGGAGGAGCTAGATGCAGAACTCCTCCCTTTACATAGGAGATGACAGTTGATGCTGATGAGATTCTATATAGAGGGAGGAGGAGCTAGAGGCAGAGCTCCTCCCTCTACATAGGAGATGACAGTTGATGCTGATGAGATTCTATATAGAGGGAGGAGGAGCTAGAAGCAGAACTCCTCCCTCTACATACGAGATGACAGTTGGTGCTGATGAGATTCTATATAGAGGGAGTAGCTAGACGCAGAGCTCCTCCCTCTACATAGGAGATGACAGTTGGTGTTGATGAGATTCTATATAGAGGGAGGAGGAGCTAGATGCAGAGCTCCTCCCTCTACATAGATGACATTTGGTGCTGATGAGATTCTATATAGAGGGAGGAGGAGCTAGAGGCAGAGCTCCTCCCTCTACACAGGAGATGACAGTTGGTGCTGATGAGATTCTATATAGAGGGGGAGGAGCTAGATGCTGAGCTCCTCCCTCTACATAGGAGATGACATTTGGTGCTGATAAGGGTTTACATTACTGAAATGGAATCTTAAATGAATACATCTTTTTCCCATTACTGAGAGATGACAGTTGGTGTTCATGGAGTTCTATGGATAACTAGTTTCAGGAGAACTTGCAGCAGAATGTCTTTCTTCCTCTAGCTCCTCCTCTCTCCATAGACTGTTAAAAGCACCAATTATCATCTCCGATCTCGGTAACCGGATAATCTGGCTTCACTGATTACAGATTTTACCTGTTTAATTGTTAACTATTTAGATGCCACTTTCAAGCACCGTGCTCATCAGTAATGTTCCTAAATGTTGCTTTCATATACAGTAGTGTTCAAAATAATAGCAGTCCCCTATGACTAACCAGATTAATCCCTGTTTTTGGTATAAATTATATCACCACATGTCGGTGCAGTAGATTGTAATCTGCAGGTTTTTGAGTCTGTGTATTTGAATAATTAATTGTTTGGGGTCTGATCAATATAATAACAATGTGGAGGTCAATCATTCTGTGAAGAAACAGGTGTGAATCAGGTGGCCTTTATTTAAGGGTGAAGCCAGCACATGTTGTACATGCATTTCTCCTTGAAAGCCTGAGAAATATGGGTCGTACTTTGATTAACCCCTTTAACCCCGAGGGTGGTTTGCACGTTAATGACCGGGCCAATTTTTTCAATTCTGACCACTGTCACTTTATGAGTTAATTACTCTGGAAAGCTTCAACGGATCCCACTGATTCTGAGATTGTTTTTTTTCGTGACATCTTCTTCTTCATGATAGTGGTAAAATTTCTTCAATATCACTTGCGTTTATTTGTGAAAGAAAACAGAAATTTGGCGAAAATTTTGCAATTTTTAAAATTTGAATTTTTATGCCCTTAAATCAGAGAGACACAAAATAGTTAATAAATAACATTTCCCACATGTCTACTTTACATCAGCACAATTTTGGAACCAACATTTTTTTTTTGTTAGGGAGCTATAAGGGTTAAAAGTTGACCGGCGATTTCTCATTTTCCAACAAAATTTACAAAACCATTTTTTTTTAGAGACCACATCACATTTGAAGTCACTTGGAGAGGTCTTTATGACAGAAAATACCCAAAAGTGACACCATTCTAAAAACTGCACCCCTCAAGGAGCTCAAAAACACATTCAAGAAGTTTATTAACCCTTCAGGTGCTTCACAGGAATTTTTGGAATGTGGAAGAAAAAAATTAACATTTAACTTTTTTCACAAAAATGTTAGTTACTTTACACTCAATTTTTTTTTATTGTCGCAGGGTAACAGGAAAAAATGGACCCCAAAATTTGTTGTGCAATTTCCCCTGAGCACGCAGATACCCCATATGTGGGGAAAAAACGCTGTTTGGGCGCACGGCAGGGTTCGGAAGGGAAGGAGCGCCATTAGACTTTTTGAATGTAAAATTTGCTTCAATAATTAGCGGACGCCATGTGGCGTTTGGAGAGCCCCTGTGTGCCTAAACAGTGGAAACCCCCCACAAGTGACACCATTTTAGAAACTAGACCCCTCAGGGAACTTATCTAGATGTGTGGCGAGCACCCTGAACCCCCAAGTGCTTTACAGAAGTTTATAACATGGAGCTGTGAAAATAAAAAAATCAAACTTTTTCCACAAAAATGATGTTTTAGCCCCAATTTTTTTATTTTCACAAGGGTGGGAGGAGAAAATGGACCACAAAAACTTTTGTGCAATTTCTCCTGAGTATGCCAATACCCCATATGTGGGGAAAATACAGTGTTTGGGCGCACGGCAGAGTTCAGAAGGGAAGGAGCACTGTGTGACTTTTTGAACGCAAAATTGGCTGGAATCGAGACCGGACGCCATGTTGCGTTTGGAGAGCCCCTGATGCGCCTAAACAGTGGAAACCCCTCACAAGTGACCCCATTTTGGAAACTAGACCCCTCAGGGATTTTATCAAGGGGTATAGTGAACATTTTGAACCCAGAGGTACGACACAGAATTTCATAACATTAGGTCATCATATTGAATAAGTTGTCATTAGTCTTGAGCGCATGTGCTCGCTACTTGAGTTTGCATCGGGTACTCAGGTATGCACCATGTATCGCGCGTGCTCAAGTGACATGCTCGAGTCCCCGTCCGCATGTTTCACAGTTATTAGACACCCAAAAAAAAACATGCGGGGATCGCTCGTACATGGCAGGCAATCCCCGCAAGTTTTTTTTGGCCATGACTCATATGGGGTGGAGACTCGAGCATGTCACTCGAGCACCCGCGATACTCAGTGTATACCCGAGCACCCGATGCAAACTCAAGTAGCGAGCACTAGCGCTCAACACTAATCGCCATATCGTCATCTCTTTTTTTTTTTTTTTTACTTTTGAAAAAAATACCAACCCTAACCGTAGCCCAACCCTAACCGTAGAGTTTATTCTTTACGCTGTTCCTCATGCGGTATAAGTGATTAGACGACTTTATTCTTTGGGTCGGTGCGATTACAGCGATACCAGATTTATATGGGGTTTTTATGATTGACAGCTGTCACACACTAAAAGAAGCATTTTTTTGTAAAATCTAGTTTTTGCATCACCATATTTTGAGAGCTATAATTTTTCCATATTTTGGCCGACAGAGTCATGTCATGGCTTGTTTTTTGTGGGATGAGTTGACGTTTTCATTGGTACCATTTTCAGGCACGTGACATTTTTTGATCGCTTTCTATTCCGATTTTTGGGAGGCAGAATAAACAAAAAACAACAATTCCAGAATTTTTTTTGTTTTTTTTTTATGCCGTTCCGCGTGTGGTAAAATTGATAAGGCAGTTTTATTCTTCGGGTCAGTACGTTTACAGCGGTACCACATTTATATCATTTTTCTATGTTTTGGCGCTTTTACACAATAAAAGCTATTTTATAGAAAAAAATATTTATTTGCATCGCTTTATTCTGAGAGCTATAACTTTTTTATTTTTCGGATGATGGAGCTATATGGCGGCTTGTTTTTTTGCGGGACGAGATGACGTTTTCAGCGGTACCATTTTTATTTATATTCGTCTTTTTGATCGCGTGTTATTTCATTTTTTGTTTGGCGGTATGATGATAAAGCATTGTTTTTTTTGCTTCGTTTTTTATTTTATTTTTTTACCGGGTTCACTAAAGGGGTTAACTAGTGGGGCAGTTTTATAGGTCAAGTCGTTCCGGGCGCGGCGATACCAAATATGTGTACTTTTATTGTTTTTTTTGTTTGTTTTTTTTTCATAATAATATTTATTGATGGGTTGATTATATTTTTATTTTTGGTGGATTATTTTATTTTTATTTTTTTTTTTAAATATTTTTACTTTTTTTTTTTTTTTCCCCCATTAACACTTTTTGGACTTTTATTTTGTGTCCCACTCTGGGACTTTCACTTTTTTTATTCTGATCGCCTGTATAGCACAGGAATGCAGCACCATCCCTGTGCCATGCAGGCAGTCAGTGCTGCACAGTGAGAAGATAGTTTGGTCATGCACTGCGCACGACCAAACAATCTTCCTGCTGTGTGGTGACCCGGATGTTGTCATGACGACATCGGGTCGTCATGGCAACATCCGGGAAGCCGCGGCAGACAGCGCTGGAGGCCGGAAGAGGAGGTGAGTATCCCGATCACCTCCCCTTGCCACCGCAATGCTGCGATCGACTTCAATCGCAGCATTGAGGGGGTTAATGTGCCGGGAGCGGTGCGGGACCGCTCCCTGCACATAGTACCGGGTGTCAGCTGTGACAATCAGCTGACACCCGGCGGCGATCGCACCGCTTGTGTGCGGGCGCGATTGCCATATGACCTAATAGTGCATCATTGGTCCAATCGGCCCAGGTCACCAAGACGTACTATTAGGACATACGTCAGAAAGGGGTTAAATAGTTGATTGGCGAGGGTAAAACTTATAAAGAAGTGCAGACAATGATCAGCTGTTCAGTAAAATGATCTCCGATGCTTTAAAATGGAAAGCAAAACCAGAAAGACGTGGAAGAAAACAGAAGACTACCATTCGAATGGATCGTAGAATTGCCAGAATGGCAAAGGCTCAGCCTATGATCAGCTCTGGGATGATCAAAGACTATCTCAAGTTACCTGTGAGGACTGTGACAGAAGACGCCTGTGTGAAGCTAATCTCTTAGCAAGAAGTCCCCACAAAGTTAAAAAAAAAAACGTATTGAAGCGGATACAATCTGCCAAAGAACACATCAACTGGCCTAAAGAGAAATGGAGAAACATTTTGTTCTTTTTGGGTCCAAGGGCTGCAGGTAGTTTGTCAGATGACCCCCAAACTCTGCATTCATGCCACAGTACACCCTGCAGACAGTGAAGCATGGTGGTGAAGCATCATGATATGGGCATGTTTTTCTTACTATGGTGCCGGACCTATTTACCGCATACCAGGGATCATGGACCAGTTTGCATATATTAAAATACTTGACGAGGTCATGTTGCCTTACGCTGAAGAAGATATGCCCTTGAAATGGGTGTTTCACCAAGACAACGACCCTAAACACACCAGTAAACAAGCAAAATCTTGGTTCCAGTCCATCAAAATTGCGGTTATGGAGTGGCCAGCACAATCCCCGAAACTTAATTCAATAGAACACTTGTAGGGTGACATCAAAAATGCTGTTTCTGAGGCAAAGCCAACAAATGCCAAAACATTGTGAGATGTAGTGAAAGCATCCTGGAATAACAGTTGACAGGGGCCAGAAGTTGGTTGACTCTATGCAACGTAGATGTGAAGCAGCTCTAAAAAACTGTGGGTAACAACTACATATTAGGTTAGTGATTCACAGGAATGCGAAATCGTCAAAAAATAAAAATGCAAAAAGCCAGTGCACCTCTCGAAAAATGGTGACATGGCATTGTGTGTGTGTGTGTGTGTGTGTGTATATATATATGTGTATATACAATGTCAGCTATACAATACTGTATATAAGCTGGTTTAAAAACTTTTCAGCCAGTAAGAAAACAAACAAAACACCCCTATATAACCTCAGCATTGTCGTAGTCATGTTACCGGATCACTTTTACTGCATAATAATAATGTTCTTAGGTCAAAACGTAAAAAAAAAAAAAAAAAGGAATTTGGTAGGGTATATACAGTGCCTACAAGTAGTATTCAACCCCCTGCAGATTTAGCTGGTTGACACATGCTGAATTAACTTGGCATTGTGACATTTGTACTGTAGATCAGCCTGGATGTGGGAAATGCACTGCAGCAAATTTTTTTTTTTTTTTTTTAAATGTAAAAAGTTAATTCAGAGTGTCATTTATTATTCAACCCCTCAAACCACAAGAATTCTGTTTGGTCCCCCTAAAGTATTAAGAAGTAGTTCAGGCACCAAGAATAATGAGCTTCACATGTGTGGATTAAAGATCTCTTTTGCCAGCCTTTTCTGACTATTTAAGACCCTCCCCAAACTTGTGAACAGCACTCAGACATGGTCAACATGGGAAAGACAAAGGAGCATTCCAAGGCCATCAGAGACAAGATCGTGGAGGGTCACAAGGCTGGCAAGGGGTACAAAACCCTTTCCAAGGAGTTGGGCCTACCTGTCTCCACTGTTGGGAGCATCATCCGTAAGTGGAAGGCTTATGGAACTACTGTTAGCCTTCCACGGCCAGGACAGCCTTTGAAAGTGTCCTCCCGGGCCGAGGCCAGGCTTGTCCGAAGAGACAAGGCTAACCCAAGGACAACAAGGAAGGAGCTCCCGGAAGATCTCATGGCAGTGGGGACATTGGTTTCAGTCAATACCATAAGTAACGTACTCCACCGCAATGGTCTCCGTTCCAGACGAGCCCGTAAGGTACCTTTACTTTCAAAGCGTCATGTCAAGGCTCGTCTACAGTTTGCTCATGATCACTTGGAGGACTCTGAGACAGACTGGTTCAAGGTTCTATGGTCTGATGAGACCAAGATCGAGATCTTTGGTGCCAACCACACAATTGACGTTTGGAGACTGGATGGCACTGCATACGACCCCAAGAATACCATCCCTACAGTCAAGCATGGTGGTGGCAGCATCATGCTGTGTGGCTGTTTCTCTGCCAAGGGGCCTGGCCATCTGGTCCGCATACATGGGAAGATGGATAGCGCGGCCTACCTGGAGATTTTGGCCAAGAACCTCTGCTCCTCCATCAAGGATCTTAAGATGGGTCGTAATTTCATCTTCCAACAAGACAACGACCCAAAGCACACAGCCAAGAAAACCAAGGCCTGGTTCAAGAGGGAAAAAGTCAAGGTGTTGGAGTGGCCTAGTCAGTCTCCTGACCTTAACCCAATTGAAAACTTGTGGAAGGAGCTCAAGAATAAAGTCCACATGAGACACCCAAAGAACCTAGATAACTTGGAGAAGATCTGCATGGAGGAGTGGGCCAAGATAACTCCACAGACCTGTGCCGGCCTGATCAGGTCTTATAAAAGACGATTATTAGCTGTAATTGCAAACAAGGGTTATTCCACAAAATATTAAACATAGGGGTTGTATAATAATTGACCCACACTTTTATGTTTAAAATTTAATAAAATTCAACTGAGCAACATAACTTTTTGGTTTGTAAGATTTATGCTTCTGTTCATAAAACCTACTCTCGTTTGCAGTTTGAAGGCTCTAACTTATTTGCATCTTATCAAACCAGCTAAATCTGCAGGGGGTTGAATACTACTTGTAGGCACTGTATATATATTTTTTAAATGTTTTGCTTGGATTTTTCATTTCCCCTTGTTCAGTATTGAAACCTACAACCCATCCCTCCAAAAATCAAGCCCTCCTACCACCATGGGACGGGAAAAATAACAGGAGGATAAAACGAAACAAAAAAAAAAATTGCCCAGCCCTTTAAAGGGTTAAAGGGAAGCCGTCAGTAGAAGATGACCTATAGTCAGGTTTTATATTTTTTGTTACCTGTAAAACAAAAAAATTCTTTTTCATTTGAGAAAAATTTTATTTATTTTTATTTTACGACCTTTATTTTAAAAGAACAAAAAGAGTAGTATTCATACTGCTTCAGACTGTTACTTTCTGTCAGGGTTTTCAGCAGGCTCATTATCATCAGAGGCAGGATTACATTGTGAGAGGGACAAAATAAATTATATTTTTTTCATTTGGCAATCTGATTTAATCAGTAGGTAATTTTCTGCTGCTGGCGTCCCTATGATGATGACCTGTACTTGCGTTTCTCCTGAGTTAACGGTGTCCGATCGCTTTCCCTGTAACTTGCATTGCGCTGCTCCATTGTTACTCCTCCTAAACGTGTACGAACACATTGACAACTGGGCGTTACCGTTCCCCTGAAGGAATGCGTCTCTCCAGAGGCAGCGCTGATTGGACACCATCAATATAATGATTTACTAAGGGCTCATTCACGCAACTGTAAGAACTGGACGATCCGGCAACCACAGACTACCGATTTGACCACTGGACCGGGATCCTGGGAGTCTTGTTGCTCACCACTAGTCACCTTGGTGCCATGGACAATCATTACATGTTATCTAGCACAGGAAACCCTAAAAGCATCCAAACTTGTTGGATTTCGAGACTCCATTATAGGTTGCATGTGGTTTTTAACCTGAACGATAAACATAGAAAAGAAAAAAAACAACGTGCCAGAGGGGTTTTGATTTTTTTTTTTTTTTGTTCGCTATTGGTTTTGCCTCCTGCAAAAATAAGAAGCGATCCAACAGACAGCGGGTGAAATAAAAACTTGGTGACATGTTCAATACTTAAGCAAATATATTTCTGTAAATAAACTGCAAGCTGAATTTCCTGAAGTTCTCTGGTCCCGGCAAATATGAGCAATTTGCAATTTGATAGGATGATGAAAAGAAAAAAAATGTCCGTGCCATTTCACACACTGCTGGAGACTACATCAGCCAGAGAGTGGGCTCATGACGTCAGGTGCAGCCGTGTGAGTTTTTGCATAAAGCTCTGCAGGTATCTCGTCATATCCCAATCAGGAAGTCAATCACAGACCCTATAAAAGATAGAGGCAGCAGCCATTTAAGGATTTTACAACGTAGAGACAAGAGTTCAGAGCACACATCATGGGAATAGAGAAAGGGCTTATCTGATTGTGCTGTACTACTGCCGCACTGAAACAACTTGAAAATGGGAGCAATAGTTTCAGTCTGAGATTAATAATGCAAAAAGATTATGATATAGCAAAGTGCAGGACCTGCAGAGTCAGTGTGACTAGGGAGGTTCTAGACCTGCAGAGTCAATGTGTGCCAATAAGGAGGTGCTGGACCTGCAGTCAGTGTGATTGTGAATAGAGAGGTGCTGGACCTGCAGAGTCTGTGACTGAATAGGGAGGCGCAGGTCTTGCATCGTCAGTGTGACTGTGAACAGGGAGGTGCTTGAGCTGCAGAGTCAGTTTGATTGTGAATAGGGAGGTGATGGACCTGCCGAGTCAGTGTGACTGAATAGGGAGGCGATGGACCTACAGAGTCAATGTGACTGTGTATAGGGAGATGCTTCACCTGCAGCGTCAGTGTGACTGTGAATAGGGAGGCAGAGGTCTTGCAGTGTCAGTGTGACTGTGAATAGGGAGGCACAGGTCCCGCAACATCAGTGTGACTGTGAATAGGGAGGCGCAGGTCGTGCAGCGTCAGTGTGACTGTGAATAGGGAGGCACTGGTCCTGCAGGGTCAATGTGACTGTGAATAAGGAGGCGCAGGTCCTGCAGAGTCAGCGTGATTGTGAGTATCGCACCGAACTCAGAGCGCTACAATAGATGAGGTTAACATGACGAATTTATAGCCTCATGTGAAATAACGCAGGAGAAATTGAACAACAAATTTTGGGGTCCATTTCTCCTGTTACGCTTGTGAAAATAAAAAATTTGGAGCTAAAGTAACATTTTTGTGATAAAATAAAATGTTCATTTATTTCCTTCCTCATTGCTTTAGTTCCTGTGAAGCACGTGAAGGGTTAATAAACTGATTGAATGAGGCAGTACCTCATATGTGGGGTAAAACTACTGTTTGGGCACACAGCAGGGTTCGGAAGGGAAGGAGCACTGTGTGACTTTTTGAACGCAAAAATGTCTGGAATCGAAAGCAGACGCCATGTCGTGTTTGCAGAGCCCCTGATGTGCCTAAATAGTGGAAACCCCCAACAAGTGACACTATTTTGGAAACTAGACCCCTCAAGGAATGTGTCTAGATGTGTGGTGAGCACCTTGAACCCCCCAGGTGCTTCACAGACGTTTAAAACGTTGAGCCGTGACTATAAAAAAAAAAAAAATCACATTTTTTCCACAAATGTGCACTATTAGCCCCAGTTTTTTTATTTTCACAAGTGTAATACGAGAAAATGGACCCCAAAATTTGTTGTGCAATTTCTCCTGAGTACGCTGATACCCCATATGTAGGGGAAAACTATTGTTTGGGCGCACGGCAGGGCTCGAAAAAGGAGTGACGTTTTGGAACGCAGACTTTGATGGAATGGCCTGCGGGTATCATGTCACATTTGCAGAGCCCCTGATGGGCCTAAACAGTGGAAAACCCCGACAAGTGACCCCCCATTTTGGAAACTAGACCCCTTTTGTATTTTATGTAAGGGTATAGTGAGCATTTTGAACCCACAGGTACTACACAGAATTTGATAACATTAAGTCATCATATAGAAAAATGTTTCATTTTTTTCAGAAAAATGTTTTCGCACCAAATTTGTAATTTTCACAATGGATTATAGGCGATAACGGACCCCATAATTTATTACGCAATTCCTCCCAAATGTGGCGGTACCCCATATGTGGTAGTACACTACTATTTGAGCACACGGCAGGGATCGGATGGGAAGGAGCGCAACTTTTACAACGCAGATCCCCTTTGAATAGATTGTGGGCTGCATTAGCCGAGCCCCTGAGGTGCCAGATCAGCAGAAAGCCCCCCCAGGTGACCCCATATTGGAAACTCCACTGCCTAGGGAAGTCATCTAGGGGTGTAGTAAATATTTTGAACCCATAGGTGTCTTGCAGAATTTTATAACATTGAGACATGGAAATATGGCATTTTAGTGGTAAAAATTTAATTAATGCATTTGCTGCAAATTCTTTTTAGGTACACAAGGGTTAATAGGTGAAACTGGACCCCATAATTTATTGCACAATTTCTCTCGAACGCGGTGCTGCCCCTTATGTCGTCAGAAATTACTGTGAGGCCACATATCAGGGGTGAGAAGGAAGGAGCGCCATTTGGCTTTTGGAGCACAGATTTTGCTAGAATAGTTTACGGGCGACATTTGCAGAGCCCCGAAGGTGTAAGAACAGCAGAAAAACCCCAAAATTCACCCCATTGTAGAAATAACATCTCAATGAATTCATCTACTGCTGCAGTGACTATTATCCACACCAGGCTTTATTCAGGAGAATTGCAAATATGCCAGTTTAGTGCCCATACATTGTGCCCCCCATATATTGTACCCAGCTTGTGGAGACACCCCATAAATTGTTAAGTGCTCTCTCCACCCTACAATAATGCCAAACATGTGGCCGCTTACTGCGGTTTAGGCACCATGGGCCACTTGGATTTGGGAGTGCAGAATTCACTGGATTTTATTTGAGGGGGCAGGAGCCATGTCGCTTTTCCAGAGTCTTTGTTCTACCACTAACGTGGGACCCCCTATAGTCCCAGAGACAGATGACGAACCTGAGAGGGGGCTGGTTTTGTGTGGGAAAAATTAGAGGTTTTATTGTTAACATTTTGGGGTACATAATTTTTGATTGCTTCCAGAATAAGACTGTATCACCAGTCTACGCTGAGCACTTACAACGGGGTTTCCATGTAAATCCCACAAAAATGCGATTCAGATGAAACCCCCAACGGAACAACCCACCACAAAGAGGCAAATGGAGACACTTTGGAGCCCGTTTGATGTCTGCTCCGGCGGTCTCCATCTTTTTAGGCGCACACAGATCTGTGGTCGTCCACACTTGTGCGCTAAAAAAAAAAAGCCTAAAATGATGTTACGCCGCTGGGACAGAGACCAGTCCAATGGGACTCCATTGCCTCATAAGTGAGTGGCTCCATCTGGGTTTTTTGTCTGAATTGCTGTTTTGGAAAATTTACACGGAAACCCCGGTGTAAGCGCTCAGCGGAGAGCGCAGGATAAACATGAGCCGAGCCTAATTCCCATTTTTGGGAGGCAGAATGAAGAAATAGACAGCAGTACCAGAATAATTCTTATTTTTAATTTTGCACAGTTCACCATGCGGTATAAGTGATAAGGCGGATTTATTCTTCGGGTCGGTGCGATTACAGTGATACCAAATTTATGGGTTTTTTTAGGTTTTGCTGCCATCACACAGTAAAAATGTTTGTTTATTTTTTTTTTTTTCATCTCCATATTCTGAGAGCTGTAACCTTTATTTTTTGGTGAACAGCGCTGTATGTGGCTTATTTTATGTGGGACGAGTTACAGATTTTTTTGGTACCATTTTGGGGAACATGGTAATTTTTGATCGCTTTTTGTGCAGATTTTTTCAGACACAGAATGAACAAAAACCAGCAATTCAGTTATTTCTTGCGCCGTTCACAGCGCAGTAAAAGTGATCAGACCGATTTATCCGTCGGGTCGCTACGATTACAGCGATAACCCATTTATATTGTTTTTTTTTTTAATGATTTTTACAGACTATATATATATATATTTTTTTTTTAACAAAAATGAATTTGTTTTCGCACCATTATATTCTGAAAGCTGTAACTTTTTTATTTTTTTGCCAAATCAGTCATATTAGGGCTGTTTTTTTTTTTTTTTGTACATATGGCTTTTTGATAATTCACTTTTTTGTGAATTAGTATGATAAAAAAAAAGCGACATTTTGGGTGTTTTTATTTATTTTTTAATAAATAACGTAACATTTTTATAGAGCGGGTCGTTCCGGACACGGAAATACCAATTTTGTGTACGTTTTTTCGTTAATTTTTTTGTTTTATCACAAACACTGCATTTTGAGTGGCGAAATCAATTTTAGTGATCTTTTTTGTGTAATATATATATATATATTATTTCACATTTTATTTTACTTTTTCACCAAGTTCCACTGTAGGACATATATAATTTTCAGTTTTATTGCTGATCTCCATTTTAATGTATATCGGCGGTCGTTAAGGGGTTAATACCCTCATCTCCCTTGGATAAAACCCTATTGCGCTGTCTTTTTCCAGAAATATCCTTGCTTCGTGCTGTGATACATTCTCACAAACATTGTGTTATCAGATTCTTGATCTTTACATTAAACAGGTCGCCCACTCACACCCGATTGTCGTCCCATTGATTGTAAACACCCAAATCTAATGTCACCTTCAAATGATCTGCTAATCCTAAAAAGGTTCACATACTTTTATACCGGATCTTTGCCAGGAAAGGCGGACATCAAAATAACAGGTATAGGTCAGGAGAGGACGGATTACGGACCTCCCTCCTCCTCCCTCTTCCTCCTCCTCCCTCTTCCTCCTCCTCCTCCTCCCTCTTCCTCCTCCTCCCTCTTCCTCCCTCTTCCTCCTCCTCCCTCTTCCTCCTCCCTCTTCCTCCTCCTCCTCCCTCTTCCTCCTCCTCCCTCCTCCTCCTCCCTCTTCCTCCTCCTCCTCCCTCTTCCTCCTCCTCCTCCTCCTCCCTCTTCCTCCTCCTCCTCCTCCCTCTTCCTCCTCCTCCCTCTTCCTCCCTCTTCTTCCTCCTCCTCCCTCTTCCTCCTCCCTCTTCCTCCTCCTCCTCCCTCTTCCTCCTCCTCCTCCCTCTTCCTCCTCCTCCCTCTTCCTCCTCCTCCCTCTTCCTCCCTCTTCTTCCTCCTCCTCTTCCTCCTCCTCCTCCTCCCTCTTCCTCCCTCTTCCTCCTCCTCCCTCTTCCTCCTCCTCCTCCTCCCTCTTCCTCCTCCTCCCTCTTCCTCCTCCTCCCTCTTCCTCCTCCTCCCTCTTCTTCCTCCTCCTCCCTCTTCCTCCTCCTCCTCCCTCTTCTTCCTCCTCCTCCCTCTTCCTCCTCCCTCTTCCTCCCTCTTCCTCCCTCTTCCTCCTCCCTCTTCCTCCTCTTCCTCCTCCCTCTTCCTCCTCCCTCTTCCTCCTCCTCCCTCTTCCTCCTCCTCCTCCCTCTTCCTCCTCCTCCTCCTCCCTCCTCCTCCTCCCTCCTCCTCCTCCCTCTTCCTCCTCCTCCTCCCTCTTCCTCCTCCTCCTCCCTCTTCCTCCTCCTCCTCCCTCTTCCTCCTCCCTCTTCCTCCTCCTCCTCCTCCCTCTCCTCCTCCTCCCTCTTCCTCCTCCTCCTCTCTTCCTCCTCCTCCTCCCTCTTCCTCCTCCCTCTTCCTCCTCCTCCCTCTTCCTCCTCCTCCCTCCTCCTCCCTCTTCCTCCTCCTCCCTCTTCCTCCTCCTCCTCCTCCCTCTCCTCCTCCTCTCCCCTCCTCCCTCTTCCTCCTCTTCCTCCTCCTCCCTCTTCCTCCTCTTCCTCCTCCTCCCTCTTCCTCCTCCTCCCTCTTCCCTCCTCCTCCCTCTTCCTCCTCTTCCTCCTCCTCCCTCTTCCTCCTCCTCCCTCTTCCTCCTCCTCCTCCTCTCTTCCTCCTCCTCCCTCTTCCTCCTCCCTCTCTCCCTCTTCCTCCTCCTCCCTCTTCCTCCTCCTCCCCCTCCTTCCTCCTCCCTCCTCCTCCTCCTCCCTCTTCCTCCTCCTCCCTCCTCCTCCTCCTCCCTCTTCCTCCTCCTCCCTCTTCCTCCTCCTCCCTCTCCCTCCTCCCCTCTTCCTCCTCCTCCCTCTTCCTCCTCTTCCTCCTCCTCCCTCTTCCTCCTCCTCCCTCCTCCTCCCTCTTCCTCCTCCTCCCTCTTCCTCCTCCTCCTTCCTCCTCCCTCCTCCCTCTTCCTCCTCCTCCCTCTTCCTCCTCCTCCTCCCTCTTCCTCCTCCTCCTCCCTCTTCCTCCTCCTCTTCCTCCTCCTCCCTCTTCCTCCTCCTCCCTCTTCCTCCTCCTCCCTCTTCCTCCTCCTCCCTCTTCTTCCTCCTCCTCCTCCTCCCTCTTCCTCCTCCTCCCTCTTCTTCCTCCTCCTCCTCCCTCTTCTTCCTCCTCCTCCTCCTCCCTCTTCCCTCTTCCTCCTCCTCCTCCCTCTTCCTCCTCCCTCTTCCTCCTCCGCCCTCTTCCTCCTCCTCCCTCTTCCTCCCTCTTCCTCCTCCTCCCTCTTCCTCCTCCTCCTCCTCCCTCTTCCTCCTCCCTCTTCCTCCTCCTCCTCCTCCCTCTTCCTCCTCTTCCTCCTCCTCCCTCTTCCTCCTCCTCCCTCTTCCTCCTCCTCCCTCTTCCTCCTCCTCCTTCCTCCTCCTCCTACTCCCTCTTCCTCCTCCTCCCCTCTTCCTCCTCCCTCTTCCTCCTCCCCTCCTCCCTCTTCCTCCTCCTCCTCCTCTTCCTCCTCCTCCTCTTCCTCCTCCTCCCTCTTCCTCCCTCTTCCTCTTCCTCCCTCTTCCTCCTCTTCCTCTTCCTCCCTCTTCCTCCTCCTCCTTCCTCCTCCTCCCTCTTCCTCCTCCTCCTCCTCCTCCCCTCCCTCTTCCTCCTCCTCCCTCTTCCTCCTCCTCTTCCTCCTCCTCCCTCTTCCTCCCTCTTCCTCCTCCTCCCTCTTCCTCCTCCTCCTCCCTCTTCCTCCTCCTCCTCCCTCTTCCTCCTCCTCCTCCCTCTTCCTCCTCCTCCCTCTTCCTCCTCCTCCTCCCTCTTCCTCCTCCCTCTTCCTCCTCCTCTTCCTCCTCCCTCTTCCTCCTCCTCCCTCTTCCTCCTCCTCCCTCTTCCTCCTCCTCCCTCTTCTTCCTCCTCCTCCTTCTTCTTCTCCTCCTCCTCCTCCCTCTTCCTCCCTCCTCCTCCCTCTTCCTCCCTCTTCCTCCTCCTCCTCCCTCTTCCTCCTCCCTCTTCCTCCTCCTCCCTCCTCCTCCTCCCTCTTCCTCCTCCTCCCTCCCTCCTCCCTCTTCCTCCTCCTCTTCCTCCTCCTCCTCCCTCTTCCTCCTCCTCCCTCTTCCTCCTCCCTCTTCCTCCTCCTCCCTCTTCCTCCTCCTCCCTCTTCCTCCCTCCTCCCTCCTCCTCTCTTCCTCCTCCTCCTCCCTCTTCCTCCTCCCTCTTCCTCCTCCTCCCTCTTCCTCCTCCTCCCTCCTCCTCCCTCTTCCTCCTCCTCCTCCTCCCTTCCTCCTCCTCCTCCTCCCTCTTCCTCCTCCTCCTCCTCCCTCTCCTCCTCCCTCTTCCTCCTCCTCCCTCTTCCTCCTCCTCCCTCTTCCTCCTCTTCCTCCTCCTCCCTCTTCCTCCTCTTCCTCCTCCTCCCTCTTCCTCCTCCTCCCTCTTCCTCCTCCTCCTCCTCCCTTCCTCCTCCCTCTTCCTCCTCCCTCTTCTCCCTCTTCCTCCTCCTCCCTCTTCCTCCTCCTCCCTCCTCCTCCTCCCTCTTCCTCCTCCTCCTCCTCCCTCTTCCTCCTCCTCCTCCTCCCTCTCCTCCTCCCTCTTCCTCCTCTTCCTCCTCCTCCCTCTTCCTCCTCTTCCTCCTCCTCCCTCTTCCTCCTCTTCCTCCTCCTCCCTCTTCCTCCTCTTCCTCCTCCTCCCTCTTCCTCCTCTTCCTCCTCCTCCCTCTTCCTCCTCTTCCTCCCTCTCCCTCTTCCTCCTCCTCCTTCCTCCTCCTCCTCCCTCTTCCTCCTCCTCCCTCCTCCTCCCTCTTCCTCCTCCTCCTCCCTCTTCCTCCTCCTCCTCCTCCCTCTTCCTCCTCCTCCTCCCTCTTCCTCCTCCTCCCTCTTCCTCCTCCTCCCTCTTCTTCCTCCCTCTTCCTCCTCCTCCCTCTTCTTCCTCCTCCTCCTCCCTCTTCTTCCTCCTCCTCCCTCTTCCTCCTCCTCCCTCTTCCTCCTCCTCCCTCTTCCTCCTCCTCCCTCTTCCTCCTCCTCCCTCTTCCTCCTCCTCCCTCTTCCTCCTCCTCCCTCTTCCTCCTCCTCCCTCTTCCTCCTCCTCCCTCTTCCTCCTCCTCCTCCTCCCTCTTCCTCCTCCTCCCTCTTCCTCCCTCTTCCTCCTCCTCCCTCTTCCTCCTCCTCCTCCTCCCTCTTCCTCCTCCCTCTTCCTCCTCCTCCTCCTCCCTCTTCCTCCTCTTCCTCCTCCTCCCTCTTCCTCCTCTTCCTCCTCCTCCTCTTCCTCCTCCTCCCTCTTCCTCCTCCTCCCTCTTCCTCCTCCTCCCTCTTCCTCCTCCTCCCTCTTCCTCCTCCTCCCTCTTCCTCCTCCTCCCTCTTCCTCCTCCTCCCTCTTCCTCCTCCCTCTTCCTCCTCCTCCCTCTTCCTCCTCCTCCTCCTCCCTCTTCCTCCTCCTCCTCCCTCTTCCTCCTCCTCCTCCCTCTTCCTCCCTCTTCCTCCTCCTCCTCCCTCCTCCCTCTTCCTCCTCCTCCTCCCTCTTCCTCCTCCTCCTCCCTCTTCCTCCTCCTCCTCCCTCTTCCTCCTCCTCCTCCCTCTTCCTCCTCCTCCTCCCTCTTCCTCCTCCCTCTTCCTCTTCCTCCTCCCTCTTCCTCCTCCCTCTTCCTCCTCCCTCTTCCTCTTCCTCCTCCCTCTTCCTCCTCCTCCTCCCTCTTCCTCCTCCTCCTCCCTCTTCCTCCTCCTCCTCCCTCTTCCTCCTCCTCCTCCTCGCGGCTTCTTTCTTTATGGACCAATCACACATCAGATTCACCATTTTTTATTTTCCTTGATAAAAGTGATTCAATCATTAACAATCGATGTAAAAAAAGTGTAGAAAAAAAAAAGCACAATGATTCTTGCCCCTGACATTTTGGTCATTTATTAGAATCCGGGTGAATAAAACAAGAATTTTCAGGTTTATTATTTATGAACTGTAAAAGTTGCTGAAACTCCGGATAAAGTAATAAGATGGGGATGGGGGAGGGGACTGGAGTGAAACTTATCAGATCGCAAGGTTCGATCGATTCATACGTATGTAGAATCGTTCAAGTAATGAGGCTGGAAAACCCTTTCTTTGGTGTTGCCACAGCTGAGGGTTTGCTACAGTTGCATCCGACCTGGACAAGGTTCTGTACAGATTTTCTGCCTCTGGATGTAAACAAGAATTTTATATATTTTTACAGTACGTTCCCTAAAACTGCTAAATAATGACCCGGTAATAACAACCCCCCCCCCCCCCCCCAAAAAAAAAACGGATACCACCACCAGAGAGAGGGGCTGCACAACCCCCAAGCTCCCTGTTACCTTCTACCCCTGCAAGCTACAGCATCAAGCAATGTATAAGCGGATGGAGGTCGCCCGCAGCACTGAAAACCCGCACATTGCACTGACTGCAGTGTAAAGCATGGCGGACACCCTCCCCAACAGTTACTGAAAACTGTGACTGTAGAAGACGTGGACATTATCCTGGTAGTCGATCGGTAAATGGATCCCGATGTTCTTTGCTCCAAGGCTGGCTCCCCCCACCGCGGATGATTGTTTTAGCTTCAGGAGACTGAATCGGGAAAGGCGGCGTCCGTGGGGGCCGCTACGAGCCTTGTCCAGGACCTCGATAAACCCTAAAGGAGGGAGGAAACATCGATAATCCACCTTAGTACCGCCAACAGCATGGTATAACAATCAGGAACTTACATCATATCCTCTTCTCCAGTCACAGCCAAAGCTGCAAACCGGGCACCATATAAACAAATACACACACGCCACCACTGAAAGATTTTATTTATTTTTTTTTTTATTCTGTTATTATAATAAAGAAAAAAAAACAAAAAAAAACAGGAAACAGCATTATTTTTTATGCAGCTCTGGATGTGACTAGAGTCTACAATGCAACGTTGCTCTTCCTAATCTTATGCGTATTTACAAGTGCTGAATTATTGTACGAGGGGTTACGCTCCAGGAGCCACATATACTTTGCTCACGTGCCAAAAAAGTTGCTTTCGATTTACCGTCTGGACACAACACAAAACAAACCGCAAAACCGTAACAATAAATATTACCGTCTCTTAGGAGATCCCAGCTGTTCCACACGGAGCCTTCAGCGAGCAGCGGCAGACCCAGCTCCCCCCGGAATAAGACCTGAAGGTAGAAGGGTGGAAACACCGGGTAAAGCTGCCGTCCCACTTACTCCATCACTGGTCAGGACCACCTTCTTCCGTTTGGGACCCACAGCGCAGTCAACAATGATCTCATTACTATCGCTACGAGGCGATCTGCATACAGAGTCCAACTGACTAATAAGGCTACACATCAAAATAGCCATAAATTGTGCACAAATAATACCGCCATACTCTGCCCTGTACACTCAGAATTCATTTACCCCCAGCGGATCGCTCAAGAACATCTATGGACTCGTGCATAAAAATAATGAAGCCACGTAGATCCCACAGAAGTGCTGCATAGTGGACCCTGGTAAACCTGCCATACTGACTGTGCAACCACAATGTCACCGTCATGTACCCACCTCATCAATGTTAGGCATCACGGCTACGACATGACGAGCGAGGATTTCCCCAGCAGAGCGAAACACTGAGCGACATAAGGCGTCTCCCTTGTTAGCCCCTGAAATTAAG